>NC_056733.1:1451884213-1451919213 GCF_019279795.1 Protopterus annectens
ATGTTACCAAATTGATGTGCATTGCATAGCACACAGTGTTTGATATTACATTTTGTACTGTGGTTGATATATGTGTGGAAAAGTACTGAGACACCAGGGTTGCATTGCTTGTAGGGATGGCAACAGATGGATGTGCTGTAAATATGTGACACATTGTTAGATAGAGCCCTCAGTCTGTAATGTTTACACATGTAATTTCATGTTGTAACAGCAGTAATACAGCATAACATGAACATTTCCATAGCATGGTGAGCAGTGGGTTTGTGTGACAGTTAGCAAAGTGCGTATGCATGCAAGATACACATGTTTGTGCATAGGTAAGCAGTGTGCAAATGCAAGCCACATTGTTAAAGTCTGACAGTTATTATTGAGTCTATGAAATACACCTGCTGCTTACCTGACTCTGTGGCAGCATGTGTTAATGCATTGATACAGTCCGTGTTGGGGCCAGATGTTGCTGAGTTTGAATACAGCTGTATATAATACATTTAAATACATTGCCACCATATATATATTGCTTTTAAATACATGTAAATACATTGTCACCATTCTGTGTTGCTGCACAGTGGTGCTTAATGCACACGTTTGCACAAAAAAAGGCTTAAAGAGGTGAAATGGGTAGATAGGAAAGTGGGAAAATGGGAAGGAAGCAGGGGTAAGAACAAAGAGAAAGCAGGGCAGGAATGTGCAGGAGGGAGATAGAAAAGAACCATAGCTATCCATTTCGTTAACAGAGTAAAGTGAGCATGTGTGGAAAATGCTAACTGAATTTGGGTTGTGACCTATAGAGAGAAGAGTGACCACAACAAAATCATGTTGTATAGTCAATTGGACTGAATCAAGTGTGTCAAGAAGACATGTGCATGAAACTGAGAGCTATGAATAGGACAATTTTATTTTGTGGGACGGGTGCCCATTGTTTTTGAAGAGAAGGAGAAATGATGAGGAATTGATGTAGGAATGTCTGGGTCTGGTAAGTTGGGTAGGAGATGAAGCAATTGCAGACAGACAGGACAAATAAGACAAGAGACAGAGACAGTGATGTACACAAAAGGTTGGGCACACCATGAATGGGGTGAGAGTGGAGACATCCAGAACCCATGGTCATCAAGCTAGGTGACAGTGAGAATCAAGTCCTCACCCACTGGAAAGTCATCACTGTCACCTCACTTCACTGCTGGCTGGAGTGCTTGACACCTCCTACTCCTCTTCCTGGTACTAAATAAAATGAAGGAAAGCAGCCTCTACTGCTGGCATAGGCATGTGCTGATAGTGTGACACACAACCCTATGCATCATCCCTGGCAACTCCATGTGGTTGATAAAATCACCACCTCTGCCACTGCTCCTAGAGGTAACCACTGGACCAGCCTCAAATGTAAGACTACCTGAAGGGGCAGGTAGTGCAGGACCATCAGAGGCCATGCTGCCAGGTTGGCTTCCAGATGTGCTGGGAAATGGTGCTGGAGCCAGTGGGGGGAGGGACAGGCAGATTCTGTGGGGCAGGCCTACCCTGCTGTGCTGTTGAGTATCTAGTGATGTGGTACACATAGATGACATGGGCACATTTTGACAGCATGTAATAAAATAAAAAAAATAATAAAATACAAATAAAATAAAAAATAAAGATAAGTGTTGGGGTGAAAGAAAAAAAGGGATAAGATTAGTACATTCATATCTGACATACAATGTATTAATATAATTAATTGTCTCTATTATCTTAACTTTTACTTTTAAGACTACCTCCTCCTAACAGATAACTTTTACTTTTAAGAGTACTAGCTCCTAACAGAGGCACACTATACTACAGATTGCAGAAAGTACTCTTTGACACGTGTATATATTGCACAGATGCATGTTCCAATTATACAGATTACCTTTTACAGAAGGGCATTTGTGCCACTGGTTTGGAGGTTTTAATTTAATTTAAATATAATTAAAGAATTAACAGTATTGTATAGTTGGGAAGTGTGGTATTTGAGCCCCCAACCTCTGACTATAGTCTAATATTATACTGCTGGTTTGTACTACAGACTAATGTGTGCATACTTGCTTTTACAGTTGAGATATGCATGCTCAATTTGATGCAACTGTATAAAATACCAAAAAAGCTATCTTTAACTTTTAATGCTACAATAACAGTACTTCTCTGCTGCATAGCCACCACATGCTTCCCTCATACTCGCCAATCTAGCCCCATGGCTTTGGATCTTGTCCTCCCTGGCAGCTTTGGGAAAAACAGAACAGGACAGAATGCCATTATGAATATCAGTCTTACCTATATTCAGCTTTTAAGTCTTACAAGTACTCTGAGTAGTTTATACTTACACAGACATGGGATGTCTGCAGTCCTAAATTCCTCAATTCAAGCATTGAGGGTGTCCCTATTCCTCCCCAATAGGTGACTGAAATGATGCCTACATTGGTCACTAGTGCGCAAGATACTGATTGCACTGGATACAGCCTGTGCTAGCTAGCCCAAGCTTCTGACTTAGAGCTAGAATAGTCCCCCTGCAGAAGCCTGGCACTGTGGTTCTTAACTAGGAGTCCAATAAAAATCTTGGACTCTTGGACTCACCATCTGTGTGCCCTAAACCTGAAACCTTCTCCATAAACATCTGCTATGTCTACCATGGATCAAGAGGAATGGAGAGTGATGCTTTCTAGCCAGTTCCAGTTATAGCATTTATTGGGAGTATGCACACTATTTGAAACTATTGTGCTTCGCTTACCATTACACAAACACAGTGCTTAGCATTGTGCACCTTCAAGCACAGCATTTGCGTGATGGTGAGTGGAAAGCAACAGTACCAAGCAGTATGACATTACATAACTGCATTTGCAATTTCAATGTTATTGGATGCACAGGCAGTTGTGTATGTCTGTTAGGCAAATATGAAGGCCATGTCAGTCCAGATAGCAGCAATATACTTACAGGAATATAGTGCCCAGTACATCCACAGTCATACATCTGATAATAAATATGATAATACATAGATATATAAAGAAATAACTGACACAATACTAGTGTGTTAGTCCTCATACACATAATTCTTAGCAGCTCCATTATGTCAAGTGTTATAAGTGAAAGTGACTAAAATGGGAAGTGGAACAACAGTAAAAGTGCATGGAATACAATGTATTCGAACCCAGGACCATGTATATGGCAGTCCTACACTTGACTTACACCTGTTGCCACAAGAAAGTTGAGAAAACAGTTGGCTATGTTGCAGTTCATTGCTAGAAATTGCAATGTCACAACAGTAAAACAAAGGTTGCACACCGTGGACTAGAACACAGCCCCATCTGCACTCCAGCCCTGCACTTACACCTGCTACCAAAGGACTAGTTACATGACATTCCCATTTTACTAATCATTCTTAAGGCCTGCCTCTCTGTTAACCACAGCGCAGTGTCACTTAGTGGGTTTGCTCAATGCTCAATAATATTAATTGAATGCATCCAGTTTCTATTTTTGGCTGTCTGGGTCCTTCCTGCCTCTTGGGTGGGCCAGTTGTCCAGTTTGCACACTGCCATGCTTTGCACAAACAAAATAAGCATAGTAAAACCTTACATTCATTTTTGTTCATCTGCTATGTTTGTGCTAAGCAGTGCATCTTGCAAACCCTAGCCAATAAAAAAAAGAAAAAAAAAAGTATAGAAGAAAGAAAAGAGAGAGGCAGTCAAAATGAGGAAACGCAATCTATGACATACACACTAGAAAATGTTAGTACACATGAGATATTTTTACATAGGTTTCGATTTGAACTCACTCCAATGCACCTTCAGAGCACAAGATTGGTCCCTTATCCCTCTGTGCCACACAAACAGCTTTGCAGCAAAGAACTTAAATCGGTATGCACACAACCAAATACAACAGCATCTACACTGATATCAAGCCATACAAGTGTTATTTGTACATGTATTAGTTTTGTATTTTGTGCACCTAGTGATCACACAACCTGTCATGATTACTGCTTGCAAATATACAACTCTGCCTTACATTTCTGTGTTTGTTGGCCATTCTTCATTTATCTGAGCAGTAATCTGAGACATGCAGTGTGTAAACCATTGTATATCATTGGCCTTAAAATATGTGAGGATATTAATTGGAAGTGATATCCTATGCAGTTGCCAACAAATGAAGGGCAGGTTGGATGTTAAGGAACACAGCCTGTGACTTGTGTGCTGCTTACTTACATTTCCAACCTTACGTCTAACACTTTGTAGATCTAACCTGACACACTCAGTGGAAATAAGGCAGCCTGCAGTGCTGTTGTGTTTTCCTTCTCCCAACTACTAATCATTCACAGTTGCAATCCATTAAAAACAAATACTGAGAGAGTGTCTTCACTATGTTTACATCTCCTACATGAATCCAGTTTTTGGGATTCAGCAATTCAAAAGAGTGCACACCTCATTTTCATCTTCACCTTGCTAACAGCCCTGAATCTACACCATATAAAAAGGCAACTGTGTAGCTAGGCAAACTGATGGTAAGGAGACTTGTTTATGTTGGGAAGACTGCACATAATGCTATTTTATCAGGATATATCTGTACATAGGTGAACTTCAGAAGTTATGCCTCCATTTGGTCAGCTACATTCTTCATATGCAGGAATGTATTTAAGAAAAATCTGAAGCAAAGGCTTTTATAGTTTTATCTGTATGCATTAGTTAGAAGTGTACTGATGGCATGGGCAGGTTTGCCAAGCCATTTCAGAGGTATACATGATTGCCAATACATGAAAATGGAATGCTGTGTGAAAAATAAGTGCAGAGTTCTTTTGACAGCACTTTTAGCATTTTAAAGATTTGTTAGCAGAATGTGTCATTTTTCTGTTCTTTTGGGAGTGGAACAAAGGTGAGTTACTGTTATGGCACAAACAAGGATATGTTGCTCTTGTTACTCTTCTTGTTTTGCATCCTGTCTGTTGTTTGTACTTCACAACTGTAGACTGTTTTGTGTTTCTATGGGGGTTAATACTGAGTGGCTACCTTTTCTGTTTTATCTGGAATCAGTTATTCAGTGCTTATGTGTATTATCATTCTATTGTCTTTTAGGACACATAGAGGTATGCCACCAAGGCATGTTAATCCTCAGAGAGCCCCCTTTCACCAGTGCTGACAACCAGGTCATAGTGGATGCCTTTAGGCAACATGGTGCTTTTCTGCTGGAAAGGGATGGGGTGATATGGCACATAGGATGCAAATTTGGCAACAGATAGTTGCTGATCTGAATGCTGTGTGTGGCCATGGCAGGACATATGAGCAGGTGCACCACAGGGCCATTGACATGATCTCATCTGCACAGAGGAGAGCAGCTGCAGTGGGCTGTGACCAGATGGATACTGGGGAGGGCCTGCTAGGGAATGACCATTAACACCCAATGAAGAGTTCCTGGCCAATACCAGGGATCCAGACAGCTCACAGAAGTGTGCAGTACAGCATGTCCTGAATGTGGGAGCAACAATGTCAGAGACAGCAAGCATGTCCCAGGAGTAGCTTTCATGTAGGCTTTGGTATCTCAGCAGTTAAATACTATTGTATAGGAAAACAATTAAAATCAGTATGTTACTTCTGTGTCATGGGTATTTTTTTTGGATTAGAGATTGCTGCAGTTATTAGCTTAGGTTTGAGTTGGCAGCCACATTCTTGTTGACAGTATACTTAGTGGACATATAAAGGGGTAAAAGTATTACCCCCTGTGATACTGTTACTTGTGATGATGTTGCTCTTACTTCCTGCTTAACTTCTTCCAGGCAAATCTGGATTACATAGGAAAATCCCTTCTGCAGATGGTAAGCCAAACATTTTTATGTCAGTACTGCTGAGCAAGTTAAAGAAATATTTTAGTGTGTGCTGTTAATGCCAGGCTGATTGTGTGTATTGCTGTACTGTCTACAATAGTAGCAGCACTGTTACTTTGTTAGCATATATTGCAGTATAGTAGTGTAGGTATTAATGTATTCATGTGTTTGTTGATTTATGTCACAGATAATCATTTCAGTAGGAGTGTTGGACCTCTGACACCTGTTGACAGTATATCAGCAGACTCTGATGATGATGTTGGCCAAACAGAGACACAGTCAGGGGGTGCAGAGGTTGAATGTGACACTGAGGTAGATATACAGCCATCCCATGCAATTCCATCAGACACAGCCAGTAGGCCTACATCTACCCATTCCAGTGAAGCCGCAGATATTGGACCAGTGGAGGGCATGGCCATTGATCAGGGAAGTGCGGCTACTGCATCTTCAGTGCTTGTTGAGTCTGGCTGTAGCCAAAGTGTTCATGAGGTGCCAAACAGGTGGGTTGATAGGGGTGCTCAGAGGGGGTCTGCTGTCTCTAATCATCCTGGTGCAGGTGTCTATTCCTGTGATCCTCAACGTATGTTTATGGCCATCATGGAGGCACAGACATGGTCCCATAGGTGCTCCAAACAAATGCTCAGGGTTGTAGATGTGGCACAGTCTGACATGCATAACTGCCTCCACCATGTTGACAATTCAATGGATCGGATGAATGGCACGTTGAAACCAGTGGTGTCTGTAATAGAATGTCTGCTGGGAGGGGAATGGCATAAGATTTAAGATAGAACAGTTAGTTTTATTCTATTCATTTAGTTTTATTTTATTTAACCAATGTATAAATTGATTACTTATTTTTATTGGCTGTGTTTTATTGAATGATTGTTGCTTAATTGGTATTTAAATAACTCAATGAGTCTGTATTTTATCTTGCACTGAAAAAGGGTTGTTGTACCTGAAAACTTTACTCTACCAATAAATTTTAGCTGTATCGGTCTGTCTTGCTGTTTAGGGTAATGGCATCCTCATGGGCGTAGGTCAGCGAGATCATCTACTGTCAGCCAATGTGGCCATGTCCAATCATGCTCCAATATTGTCAGTACTTCCACTGCTCCATCAGTGTGTTGTCCACACTCAGACATGGCAGGCCATGGGGTCATGATCCTGGGAATCCCCATGAAGGCAGTTTCTCTAGCAGATGTCCGTCATGCTCAGGTAGCAGGACTGAATCTGACTGTGGGCATGGATGTGCCAGTGCAACACCTGGCAGAACCAGTTCTCATGGTCGGGGATGAAAATGATGAACTTCCACCATGTATGGCTCACTCTTGTCTGACATACCAAGATGTAGAGCTAGCATAGTGCTTAGCTGTGTTAATGCTGACACTCACACACCAGTTTCACCTGGAGGACCCCTACAGACACACACACAACAGTTACTTATTTTGTCTCACTGCCATTTGTTCATTTGTTGGTGTATGCAACTATCTGCCTGCTTGTTTTTCTTATTCCCACACACTCACCAATGTTTTGTTTCAGCCTGGGCTTCCTGCCCCACCACACAATAACATGTGCAAGTGATGATAACTGTGCCATATCCCTGTTTTTTCTCTTTTGGATTCAGGGATACATAAGCTTTGTGTCTGATGCTTGGGGTGCATCACTAACTTAGTGCTTAGGATATCTGCATTTGTGATGTTGAACTGTTAATTGTACCTTTGATATATATTGGCCTTGGAAAGTTAGACAGTTGATAGCATCAAAATTTCCCAACTTTATAGTGAATGATCTAGTGAGGGTTGTGAAGTCAGGAACTGCAACATATATCGTTACTTTCTAACTTTTCTCTTTAATGATTTTCCAGGCTAAATGTATGGTGCTAAACTGAGGGCATGCAGTGATCATCAGTACTTTTGAGTAGTATGACTGTGTGAATCTTTGATGCCTGAGGACTACTAGTTATTAATGGACACATATAAGTCAAATAAGTCTCTACTGTCACATGTTAAGGTAATTTTTGTACAAATCTCCCACATTCCAAAGACATGCATCTGGAGCATTTCTCCCCGGGCCACCGCTGAAAACAGGCTCTGTGGAACCTAGTCGGACTTTCCCGGTCAACAAATGATAAATAATTAAATAAAATTTTACTTGCTTACTGGACCAAGTAATGAAATACAAAGATATGACACACATTCATATTATTAAACAATACACATCAGGTTCAGGACTTGCCTTGTAAATGCAGCAGTTGCTCAGTTTTAGTTCAGAATTGACTCTGTCTGATGCAAGCAGTACACAGTCAATACATGGGGAGGTAAAGGTTGTGTGAGTCATCTGACATCAATGTTACTATATGTATGTGAGTAGTAGGAAGGTTTTAGGCCCATAGGTGGTGATTGATTGTGTTATGAATTATCTCTTAGCCAGTGCATTGGCATATTGAGCACACCTATGTCTACCTACACTCACAACAGCTGTTGGTTCCCTCTCTGACTCCTCATCTGCCTGTGGCTGTGGTGACCACGGTGGTATGTGTACCCCCTCACCTTGCTGATGTTACTGAAGCTGTTTCCTCAGGATTATGTTGTGTAGCATGGCACATACTGTGAATATTTCAGTACATGTCCATGTATTGTACTGCAGGGTACCCCCAGATGTATCTAGGCTCTGGAACCATGACTTCAGCAGCCCAAACACATACTCTATGATATTTCTGGTTTGAGCATGTGCCTCATTATAGCATTCTTCCATGGGTGAGTGTGCATTTCTGATGGTTGTCAGCAGCCACGGTTCCAGTGCATAGCCTGCATCTCCCCAGTAAATGACCCTGTGCGATATCCCCCAAGCAAACATCTGGTTCAGATGGGAGATGTGCCAGATATGTGAGCTGTGGTAACTGCCAGGGTTGCCAGCACACAAGTTCAAGATTATTCCCTTGGCATTACACATGACTTGGCAGTTGATAGAGTGGTAGCCCTTTCTATTTATGTAGAACCTACCCTGTTCCATGGGTGGTACCTTCAATTCTATATGTGTGCAATCTGTGGCACCCAGTACTTCAGGGTAGTGTGCACAGTAGAACTTTTGTATATTTCTTGCCCTATCCTCAGAACTACAGGGAATATATATATGTGGTCATTGGCATGTTGGAGCATAACATTCAGGAATCGGTGGAGGATTCTAGATGCTGATGCCTGTGACACCCCCAGCATGTCCCCTGTTGGTCTCTGAAAGGCACCTGTAGGTAAGACTCTAAGGGTACACATACCTTAGTCTCCACTGCGATGGGTTTCCTCGGTCAGCTCTGACTCTGAGTTGTGGATGGCAGAGGTCACAGAGTTCCTGTAGTGTGCTCCTTTCTACCCTGTAGTGCTCTACAATTTCCATATCATGTAGGTTGTGAAAAGTTACACAGGGTCTGAAAACTGTTCTTCTGCTCAGCCTAGGCTTATTGGCAGCAGCAACACTGTCTTCAGCGTGTAGCACATACAAATGAATTAAAGCAGCAACAACCCTTAACATTTTGTCCACTTAGGCTCCTTTCCATGGCTGTATTCCAAAAGTTTTGGAATTTGCAGGAAAAAACAGAACAGAGTCTACATGGATGCTTTATAGCTTGTTGAATAGCTTCACCGTGTTGGATTGGCTGATCAGCATGCAATTCAGCTGCTTAGTCTGAAATTATCATGCCATGGTGTTCACCTTGTTTGCGCTGGGATGCGCCTCTACATGGCAGTTACTGAATGTAAAACTGTCTGTGATGTGCACATGGTGAAAAATGACCTTGTAGGCTTTATTGGATCCCCCACCAGTGTTGTTGATATTAAATCCAAGGATCTGGGAATGTATCCCCCTCTAACTTAAAGAAACATCCTGTTACCCAACCTTTTAAGCATAATTAAAAATTAATCTCCAAAACCAAGTAAAATGCTAATGCCTTAAAAGAAAATTATTTAATTTTTCCTTACTCCTCCTATCTTAATACCTTCACTTCTTCATCTCTCAGATTGCACCTTTGTATATCTACCAGTTTCTACCATACTCACAACTTGCATGTATAGTACTGCACATTCATTGCTGCACAACCTAGTTCTGCACAAAGGTGTATATTCTTTCTTGGATATTATGAAACCGTGTCTTTTAAGTTGTTACCCTCTTTTCTATTCTGTTGTTACTGTGCCCTTCTGACCAAAACTGGTAATTTGTGATCAGTGCTTTACCTCAACTAACAAATTCAAATAAAATTAAAAAAAGTAAACAAAAAAATGTTTCCTGAAAACAAGATACTTTTTTTCTTTTTCATAAATACACCTTCTTTTTTTTTAATCTCATTCAAAATACCTTGTACCAATAGCTCTCCTTCTCCACCAACCAACTTCATATTCCTCTCTTTTCCCTCTCTTTTTCTTGTTTCCAGTCACAATCAGTTGTTCAATTATTTATCCATCCTTCATCCATAGGTCTGTATTGACTTTTCATCACCTGTACTAAATGCATTAATTTTTTATGTTTTTACAATTTGTTCTGCCTTATCTTCTTCACCTTTTTGATTACCTGAAGTACCTTATCAACATTTACCTTCTCTGAGCCACTCTTTTCAGTGTTCTTAAAGATGACTACATCACCTTTTGATTTATATATATTTTTTGACACAACACCGCTCTTACTGTATTGAATACATAATTTAAAGCCATCAGCAAGCCATCAAATCATCAGTGATCCATAACAATACATTCAATACTAATATAACAGAGCTAATATTTTGTGTAATGCTTTCCCATTATGATTACAAAGAATAAAAGGAGAACTGAAATATTGAATAGTATTCGTTCCACTGTACCATGTTTAAAGCTAGATGATATCATAGACTAAGAAAAATAGAAAAAAAGGGTGCCTCAGTCTGAAGAAGAAATTTCCAAGGTTTAAAATGCATGCTTATAAAGATGCAATTACCATTCTAACCAACACATAGCAGTACAAGACAAAATATAGCCTTGCAGTAGAATAGCAAGTAACCAAAAATGATCATCCAGAGGGTGCAGCATAGGAATTGTAAGAGGCCAACAAACAGAAGCAACAATCTTGGCCCACATCCACTTAACCTTATCTCAGTACCAAATCATATGCGGATACTTTGCCTTTGCTGCCTCATATTTCTTACCTGCCATGTCCCAATTATCCATCATTTTTGTCTAAAGAACAAGGGTGGGTATTGATATAAAGGTATACACTTAAAATAAACTTCATGCTGGGGGAGAGACCACTATATCTAAATACATTAGAACAGTTGACTACTCCTGATCACTGAGAACACAGTGAAAAATTTCTGGCTACTAATCACCTACCTGGTCCATAGTTTCTCCCACTAAACATTAAAATATAAGTAGAATGATTTAGTCTTATCTTTGTGCTCCATCCTTGTTGGATCTCCCTTAGCATCTTTCTTAATCATTCCACCCAAAGTACTTCTTGTGACTTACAGATATAGATTATTGAAAGTCAGACTGTAAAACCACTTCATATATGACTGTACCCTTTCCATGTGCCCATCCCCTGCATACAAGACATAGGGAAAGCTGTATCACCTTCCACACCCATAACACACAAAACCCCATTACCTGTCAATGTCTGCCAATTAAAACCATTACTATTATTCAAAATCATCGGATTAGCCCAGAGACAAAATGTTCTTACACCTTGCATGAAATATATTAATACAGCTAATATGGCTTTCAAACGAGACTTCCACCCTCCTCATGACATCACAAATTTTATGAGATGACTTGCACACCTTCAACAATCTAGAACTCAGCATGTTATGAAATTCCACATAATAACAAATATGTTTTGTTGCTCTGCTGAGCTTGAATATGCAGTCACCACACTACAGCTTTGTTGTGTACCAGTAAATTCAGGAGTTCCATCCCACCAATCCCCAAAGGAGCAAAAAGTTTAGCTCTACTGATTCTAGATCTGTCATCTTGTCAGACAAATTTCATGAGCAACTTTGCAGTCCTTCACATATGGAGGACATATCAAATGGGGAAATTTGGGGTAACAATAGAGTCTTATCCACCTGTGCTCTGCTCAAAAAAAGAATATTTAACATGGACCATATCCTGCATTTAGTGAACAAGTAGAGACAATGGCTTATCATTTACAAAATTAACTGAAAAACATCTAATGCCATCAGAAGACCTAAGTATCTAAGATAGATCTGACTAGGTTCTTAAGTTCTCTATTGCCTTTATTTTTAGACAAAAAATTGAATCTTTGCAAGATTGAACTTAAGCTCGGAGGTCTTCTCAGATTCATGGAAAGTATTCATCTCTCCTTGAAAACTTAAAATAGATTTTGACAGCCACACCACACAAGCTTCTGCAAACCATGATGTTAAAACAGAAGTTGACATACATGTGATGGCATCATCCCAAAACCTAGACTGGAGAAATTTATCATTCTTAGACGTTGTCAACAGAAACATTAGAGGAAAGAGCCCCCCCACCACCACCGATGAGCAGCCCCTCAATAGTTGTAAAGGAAGGCAAGTCAATCCACTGGTAAAAACATTTGCTGTTGACCCTTTACAAAGAGTCTTCCATCTCTGGATAAATGATAAAGGACATAAATCTTCTCTAACAAAGCCCAGAGGAAATTCCATTTAGTATGTTCAAAAACCTTTCAAATGTCAATCACTAACACCTCAGACCCTTTATTATAATACCGCTCACACTTTTGAATATTTAACTACAGCCTTATCAAGTCCAGCCCACTAGCTCTACACTTAATAAACTCTTGATGCTACTCTGCGATAAAGCCTGGTAAAATCACTTTAGCCTTTCAGGCAAACTCTTGCATACATTTTTGGCTCTAGCTATAATAAGGAAATTGGCTGATGTTTGGCAGTACTGAATTTATCTTTCCATGATTTAGGAAATAAAACTACAAAAATAGGTGTGGAACTCTTGGGTTTTCAATCCTGAGTGATGCTTGCCCGGAGGGAAGGAATAACCAATTTTACAATGCCTTTCACTCTTGATCCTAAACGGTGGACAGATTTTCACATGTAGTCGGTGGTGGAGCTAGCTCTAAAAAGAGCTGTTTTAGCCCTGTGGGCAGCTGGAGCTCTATATAGAGCTGTTACAGATCTCTATGAGCTCTGAGAAGAGCTGTTTTGTGTTTTGAATGCCCTTTTGGGCAGATGCGGTAGTTCTAAAAAGAACTGTTTTGTTTGGTTTACCGAAGCTGTGTCTGTGCCTCCGGCTGGTCTTACCGGAGCTGATACAGATTTCTGTGAGCTCTGAGAAGAACTGTTTGGTGTACTGTGAGCTCTGAGAAGAACTGTTTGGTGTAAGGTGCAGATCCACGTGAGCTCTGAAAAGAGCTGTTTTGTGTATGGACACAATGGGCTCTGGGAAGAGCTGCTGTTGTGTCCTTCGATGTTCCGCGGTGGTGTCGATCTCCGTTGTCCTTCTTCTTGAACAGCAGATCTTCGGTTCTTTTGCAATGTGTGAGTCCTAAAAAGGACTATTTGTGCGCTCCCCAAGCACTGGTCAGAATGACCTGAGAGCTGATGCTGTGCTGCTTTTATGCTACTGTGGAGGGGGTGTGGTTGAGAGATGTCCAATGAGAAGTGACTAGTTGGGGGTGTGGCTCTAGTAGGCCTACAAGGTGAAGACGGACCTGGTTGGAAGCATCTCATTCCTCTTATTTAGTTCCTTTTTGTCATTATCCAGCTTCTTGTTCATATGTGCCATTCCTAACCTCTAGCAATGCGTTGGAGGCTTTTGCTTTGTCACAATTATACCTATGTTTGAAAAAACTGTACTAAAACTTAAATTTAACCAAAAAATAAAAATTAATAAAAATTAAAATTAAATTTAAAATTAAATTTAGATTTAAATTTAAAATTAAAATTAAACTGTAAAACAGAGATCTTGGGCAATATTCTGGGGTTACTGACTATAGTTCTAAATTTAGACTTGCCATTACCATCTGTAAAACATTGGAAGCAAGCTTGGTTCTGAGAAAGATTCTGAGATGTCCGGCGCTTTCGGGGCAGATAGGAAGGTAGCCTGTCTGCCGCTCCTATATCAGGGAGAGCGTACATCAGGTAGTAAAAAGTTAAATGTAGTTTGACATTGAAATTTTACCTTTTAAATTAAAAATAATTAAAAGTTGAGCTAACAATTGTAACTTTTGTGAGGGCTGATACATTAACTTACTGCAATTTTAGTTCTGCTTATAAACAATTATTGAAGAAAAATGACCTTGTCCCTATTTGATTCTTCTGTGAATTGCCCCATCACTCTACAAAATTATAATGTTCCTTTAAAGGGGTTAACAGACTTACTTCTTTTTAAAAATCTGGAGTAAGCCCCTCCAGCCATGGAGCTTTACCTGGTGCAAGATCTTGAACTGCCCAATCGATTTTCAGTAATGGAATTTCTTTGCTAACATTAGTCTGTCTGATGGGCTTATAGTTTTAATTAGAAGTTCCTCAAGGAAATGATAACAAGTATTCAATGAAACTGGATTATTCATTAAATGATTATGGCCATACCCCCCTTGAGAAAGGGCTTGTTAATGATCTGTGTGTTTGTAGTAAACCTGCACCTTCACCATTAACTCTCAAGATAGTCACCTGTCTTGAACTTTCTTGACATTTCCTGGCAAGTACCTTGGGAAAAGTCAGGACTTTAGCTCAGAAAAAAATAACCTTATCATTCCTATTTATCATTAATTTGTTACACTTCCAGCAATATGCGTTGAGCTTTCATGGATTTAATTTGGGCAAACAGTGTCTTACATCAACATTTGGACAGCCTCTCTTATTTTCTCATCTATTCAGTCATTCTTGACATTGCAGTTGCCTGTAATAAATATTAGCTGTATGCAGCTTCCAACAGAAGGATTGCAGGGCCTTCTTCAACCATGACCACTTCTCAACATGGAAAAAGGGACGTGTCTATAACCTTCCCCTCCTGGTATCTCTGCACTTGTCAACTCTTTTCAAACAAAGAGGGGTTAAACTTCTATGAAAATCAGGCCACTGGCCCCTCTTAAGTGAAACCTCTACCAATACAACAACATGGTCTGAAAAAGAAACAGATGTACTCTGTGCTTTAATCACACCCAACACAAACATAGCAGAAATCCTAATCAGATCAATTCTACTGGCTATCCCTTGACCATAAAAGGTAAAATATGTGGTTTCAGGATGCCTACTATGCTTTGAAACCACAAAAATCCAGATTTTTCATAGTATCCTTTTGGGCCCCTATTTTGTTGGGATACCCATTAATGCTCACTGTGATCTTATCAACCCACAGATCCAAAGTTTTTATTAAAATCAGCACCACTAATCAAAGAATAGCCCAGCTGTGGTAAGATGTTTAAAGATGGCAGACCAAGCCCTTATGGAGTCATGGTTAGGACCATAATCACTACCCACCACCAATATACAACATTTGTAAGAACCACAATCCTCAACCACACTTTCCTGATCTACTTTGATTCCTACACTCTCCCCAGAAATGAGGCATGTAATAAAATAGCCATTCCCCTCTTTGATGTTCTGGTACACTATAATAAACCTTTCCATCAATTCTCTGAATAAGGAATAGGGATATTTAATTTAAATTCTTGCAAAAAGCTAAATTGATGGCTTTACTCCTAAGCATACTCAATAGACATTTACTTTACCCTCAATGGCTGAACATGAAAAATTTTGCAACGGTTACTCTCCCTCATTCTGCTTCTCACCATTCATTTTACACTACAGCATAAAAAAAAAAAACAGGATTGAGGACACTCACAAACTCCGTAAACTGCAAAAAAAAAAAAAAAAACATGTATACACCAAAGTTTAAAAACTCCATTAACCAAAGACAGGATATGCTATGAGACAAAACCTATACCAATTCTTAAAACAAAGCAAAAGTTCTAACTCCCTAAAACCTACTTTCCATTAACAACTCACTATCTGCTTTCACTCTGTATACTCCACGGACAGTACTTTATTGATTCAGCAGCCAAGAAAAAATATAAATACTACAATTACCCGTGACCTCAAACAGCAAGGACTTGTAGCTGAAACTGAACAAAGAACAATCAGCAACCTCTCACTATAAGCCTCCATACCATGCAAAAGGGCAAAATATTAAAAAAAAATACAAATAACATACCATAAGAAATAACATTATTACAATTCCAGAAAAAGGAAGAAAAAGATCAGCCCAAAGCAAATCATAAAATCTTGCTTATAATAACTGTTATTGATTTGTCATTAGTCACAGTCTCTAAATTGGAATTCAAATATGACTCCTCTGTTTCATGTATGTCCTCTGGAGTAAGGTCATTCTTGTGAGAGTCTATTCCAAAGCCTTGAGTTGAACTAGGAGCTGGTGACATTTTTAGCAACTGACCAGAAACATTCCCAGCTTTATCCACTTGAAATAACTTCTGACAATTACTGCCTTGATTACTGGTTTCACTAAATATATTGGCATCCACTTGCCTTTTTTCATTTGCAGAAATTTGAATAGAATAAAAGAGCTAGGCATCTCTTGCTTTTTATTGTCCATTTGACCACCCCCAATGGTTTAACCACATCAGCAAATTATTTCCTGTGGTTAGCCTCCCAGTCATACAAAAAGGCATACACATCGTAATTGTTCAAAAATGAATGCTGTTGTGTTCCTTTTATCAACAAAAGTGCAGCAGTATATCTTACCCTCACCCAAAATCCCATTTCTGTTCCCCAGTGGAAACATATTGCCAAAACTTCCTTTTGCCAAACAGTGTTGGGCTATAGTCCAGTACAATATGGACATGGTAGCCAGCCAGCTTTAAATTTGCAGCCTGATCTCTGGCTACCCTCAAGATTTTCTCTGTATTGTTGTAATACATAGACTTGAAGATGAAATATTTAGTGTGAATTTTATGTGCCCATTTGATAATGGAGATATCCACCCTCAGCAAACTACACAGTTCCTTCTTAATAAAATCCAGAGAGTCCATATCTTCTACCTTCTCCAGCAATCCAATTATTCTAAGGCTCTCTCTCTCACCTGATTCTCTGCAGCATTCAGTTTTGCTTCCATCTGCCAAGCAGAGTCTAGAATTTAGCAACTGCTCTCATAGTACCTGCAATGTTTTCTGCTATTTTCCTCAATTCCTCTTGCTGGTCTGCTAATGCTCAGTGTAACTGCTTTAGTTTATAATCATGTTTTACCGCTACTGCCTTTATTGTAGTTACATCTGCTGCTGTGGTCTTCATAAGGGAGGTAAGAGTTTCAAGTGACTACCTGATGGCAGCAGTATCTGCTGACACATCTGTTGCTATGACTGCCACACGACCCCAGGCTCTGTCTCTCTCTGGACTAATGATGCCACAATTAAAAAATGAAAACCAGATTACACCCAGCCAAACTGAGATAATTATCTTGCAGGTCAGTAAAAAATAAGACTGTTACATTCAAGCTTAAAAAACACTTAACTACAAGCCTTCATGTGAAAGAATAGTGTACAGAAGTAGAGCTCATGATTACAGCCTCCACTCCATGCACATGCCTACTTGTCCATCAGCCTTTTAATGTCTTAGCTTGTTTTTACTTTTTTCTTTCACTTGTATTAGTGTCTTGCATTGTTTCTCCTATTTTCTGCAAGGTGCTATTAGTACCTATGTGGTTCTGAGCTTCAGCAGTGATATTTTCTGTTTCTAGACTGTGTCTTGCGCATGATTGACCTGAACCTCCATGTGGCTTATTGGATTTACTTATAGTGGAGCACATCTGTCCCCGCTACTTCAGAGTGCTGTCCTCTTCAGTAAAATAGGCTTCCACTGTTTCCCATGTGAGCAAAACAGCACACTGACAGTTAATACATAACTATGTGCCCCTACTATTTACTATCTGAATCAAGTCCAAAAACATCTTACAAAAATTGCAAGTACACTTTTCACTCTGTAAGGTAACTTTGGGATAACTGCTTAAGCCATTAAATTCTAAAAAACATGATTTAGCAGGTCATTCAGTACACAGTTATTTCATTTTTCCATGTCTTTAATGTAATAAATGATTGTCAATTACAGCATATAAAAAATTAACAAGCACAGGAATCTGTCTAGTTCCAACCACACGAACAAGAGTGTTGAGGAAAAAATAAAAAATAAAAAAACAGAAAAAGTAGTAGTTTTAAAACTTTGTTGATGAGCTCAAGTCACAATGATTGTGTCTTTCGGCTTTTCCCAGTTAGGGGTCACCACAGCAGAACTCCGGTCCGCTAATGATTGGCAGTAGAGTTTTACGTGCTGGCTTGCTGGGCCTAATGCACAACCTTCAATGAAGGAACGCCCATTCACGCATGTTGTCACACAGAAGACGCTCTAACTGAGAATCGAACAAGCAACTTCTAACTTTGAGGTGACAACGCTACCGCAGCACCACCACCGCAGTTACATGAGTTCAAGTCACAATAGTTTCTGAAAATCATAAAATCCAGGTAGTGTTCCATTGCAACAATCCTTTATTTGTCACAGACAAGCGATCCTCAGTAACAAAAGAAAAAAAAAATCAGAAATTATTTTCAATGTTAAACATATTAGCTTTTATACAATTAGAAGTAGGTGTGGAAAATATATGTATTGTTTACTTTTAAACCAGGCTATTCCAGGTAAACAGTATAAACAGGGCCATAAAAGTGCATTTAAGAACAGCAAATACCCACCCCCACACACTGCTACTGACTAGATCAAACTAAAGCCTAGTTAAGGAAAACACTACCTATCTATTTGTAACCCACATTCCAAAATCAGGTATTAAGTGTTGGGGGTTGGGTTTGGCATAATGGTTAAGGTGTTTAAAAAGTGGGTTTGAGTCTCTAAATCTAAAGAAATCCCAATCCCTCTACACCACACAATCCGGAGACCTCAGCCTCATCACCACAATCAACAGAACATGCTGGAGGGACAGGTTCATAACACAGAGACTGCCCATGCTCTGGAATAGACTTCCTATACATGTCAAGCAGAGCACCTCAGTGGCCATCTTTAAGAGAAATCTTGATGAGTGGATGGGAAATAGAAAGTTCACTCCGGGGATCATTCCAGTGGCTTTACTTGATAGAGGCACTGGGAACTAACATTGGGTGGCATGATGCCAGGGCACTTCTGTGGGCTAGGCTTGTAAAGGCTCCAGGGCCATTAGCCTAGTACACACTTATGAATCTATGAACCTATAAGAAAAGCATAACATACATATAAAAAGACTGACTTTTAACTAAAATCACTTTTGGCTAACTAATTCAATAAAGCCTTCATCAGTTCTGAAAAAAAGAACTGAAATCATATACATAGGTATGTAGATAAGTAAAAAGAGCTAACTAGATAGACACAAGAAAAACACACATAGCTATCTAACCCTAGACATAATCTTATTAGGACACTATAAATATACATCTGTGTAATAATATCAACAAATAAGTATCCATCCATATGTATGTGTGCATAAAAACTAAGCTATTTACAGCTCAGAGAAAATGCCAGTGCTTTGCGGTTGAGAGAGAGGAAAAAGACTGACGTGACAGTTTTCATGGTTACAGCTTATACAATGAAAACCAATTGAAAAAACACACACAACTACAGAAAACAGTGAATGAAGTAAACTAGTAATATATAAAAGTGTGCAGGTGTGTGCATGAGTATGCACCAGTATGCTAAATGGGGAAATTATACCAAAACTTTATGGTAATGGTGGCATGAAAAAAATGTGTGTTGTGAATCTACCATTTAAATCTCTGGTGTGATGCAAGAGTGTGCCAAATCTAATCAAATCAGAATTGAGCTTAAAGTAATTAAACACACATATATATATATATATATATATATATATATATATATATATATATATATATATATATATATATATATATATAGACACACACACACACATTCTACACATCATTTTTTTATTATTTTTAGTATGTTTGGTACTTTAATACATAAAAATATTTCCTCACAAATTCCCTAAAAACCTTTACAGATTGTGTGGCAGCTTACGTAAATTCAAAACACTCTTTAATAGACCAATAGTAGTTAAGTCCTGTTTTCCTGAATGCATTTAATTTCAGCTGTCAGCATAATTCTTTTTTCTCCAAAACACCATTGATGTCCCCTTCAAGCTCACACACCTCCACACAGTCCAGAATGATACATTTAAAACCAGAATGTCTGGGATATTCTAATAAATGTTTGGTAAGCCTTTTCTCTGGTATTTATGTCTAATGTCAGAAAGATGACCTGAAATCCTCCTTTTCAGTTTATTCATAGTCTTACCCACATAAAATGCAGGGCAGTCATTACACTTGGCCCTATATACAACTTTGTCAGTATTAGTTACCACCTGCTGAAGATTTCACCAGCTTTTTAAGATGGGGCACTCAAATGAGATGCATTCCATCAAGTGCTCACAGAAAGTACACTTAGGTGGCCCACAGATTTCAGTGCTCATGTCATCCTGGTGTTCCTTATTTTTCTTTCCCAAATTTCTGTTTCGGTCAACAAATGATAAATAAAAATAAAATAAATAAAATAAATAGCTACGGATGCTTCTGCTCTTTTTATATACAAACGTAGGGTGTTCTCCTAAAACCCCTACCAGCTGTTGATTATCAGTGAAGATGGCCCAGTTCTCCTTAATAATGCCTTTATTTGTGCTGAAATCACAGGTGTAAGTTATAATGCAACTGTCCTTACTTCTCTTCTTTTTGGTTAGGGTGGCCTCATTGCATAATTCTACCAAAAGGCCTCTCACATAGGATCATTGTTAGTTTTAGAATATTTAATGGGACCCAGGATGATGGTGGTGGTGCTGCGGTAGCATTGTCGCCTCATAGTAAGACGCTGTCCGGTTCGATTCTCAGCTATAGCGTCTTCTGCATGGAGACATGCGTGAATGAGCGTACCTTCATTGAAGGTTGTGCATCAGGCCTGGCAAGCCGGTACGTAAAAATCAACTGCCAATCATTAGCGGACTGGAGTTCCGCTGTGGCAACCCCTAACCGGGAAAAGCCAAAAGACACAAACAATGGGATCCAGGATGATATGCAACATGTTTGATTCATAGCCTCTGGTTAAGAAATTACTTTTAAGATCATTCATATTTTTAGAAAAGGGGCCAAATCTGTGGCAATGTGTACTAATCTGTGATTTTATTACATTGTGCTTACTTTTTAGTGGATGCATACTGTCTCTGTGAAGTAAATAGTTCACTCTTGTTGGTTTCCTGTATAAGTTACTAATTAATCTTCCTCTGTCTTTATCAATACTGGCAGTCATATCAAGGAAGTGCACTGACCCTTAGCTAATGGAAGTGGTAAATTTCAGGAAGGAGGTAGAGTTACTGATGAAGTGGATAAATGCAGTCAGTTTAGATTTCTCACCTTGCCAGACAATAAATACATCATCAATAAAGCAAAAGTAGCTTGCCATAAATACATGGTATTCACTTTGCAGCACAAATGCCTCCTCAGCTTGCCTAAGGCTACATTGATCAGAGTAGAGGCCATAGCTGCACCCATGGCTATCCCCCTCATTTGTTAGTAAGCCTGGGCAATGAAAATGAAAAAACTGTAACTCAACACTAAGTCTATTAGCATTTCCAAGCATTCAGTTTGCCCTTGTGTAGCATTGTTGCTTCTGCTATAAGCCTCTATAGCTGCTTCAATACAGTACATGTGTGGTAAACAGCGGATAGGGCTTCAATGTCAATAGTTGTCAATATGCTTTGTTTATTTGCATACACTTATTTTAGTTTTCTTAAAAGATCAAGTGAATCTAAAATAAAATATGAGTTCATTTCAGCAAGAGGCTGTAGAATAAAATCTAAGTATATGGCAGTGGCCTCTGATATGGACCCTCCACTTGCGATAACAGGCCTGTAAGGTGGCTCTTACCTATTCTTATGTGGTTTTAGAATCCCAAAAAAACAAGGTAACTTGGGGTAAGGAGTGTTTAAAAACTCAAAAAAGCTTTTGTTAATAAGTTCTTCATTAAGCATTGTGGTCAGTTTATCTTTCCATTCTATATATGCAGTTTTAGCCTCCTCAAAGGAATGTTTACAGTAAAACTCAGGTGTGTTCAGCATGTTCTCTATTTTCATTATATAACTGTCAGTATCTGTAACAAGTATGCCCCCACCCTTGTCAGCCTTCATAACATGTCTAGTTCTGTCATTGCTCAAATTCTTAAGTGCTAATATCTCATTCTTTGAAATATTATAAAACTTACATGTTGGTGTTTTTCTGAGAGCCTTTCTTATGTCGCACTCGCATTTTGTCTCAAAGGCTGCAAGTGTGGGATGTAGTGAGGGGCAAAAACTACTGGGTCTTTTAATTTTTTCTTTGATGGGTTTATCTTTGTCCATGTCATTTTTCTCATGAAAAAAGTTTCAAATTCAACTTCCTCACATACATTTTTAAATCAATGATGGTCTGTGTCTCATTGCTCCTTCTGTGAGGTATGAAAGTAAGTCCTATGTTAAGCACTTTTTCTTTGAGTGCTGTCAGTTGTTTCTTCGAATGATTTCCAGATCCTGGGAGTAATTCCATCTGCAGGCTTGTGGCCCTGATGGGTAGAAGTTGTTGTTCCCCAGGTACCTCAGCTCTCTTACCCCTGTCCACTGCTTCCTCCTCCTGTTGTTCTGATCCTCCCTCTGTGGGTTCAGATGGTAGTTCGCTTCTTCTCTCTAGAACCTTGCTGGGCTAAATCTCTGGTTGAAGTAATTGTTTTGATGATAATTTCTGTTCATGTGTACTGATGATATGAGCCCTAGAGGTTTTATTGCAGCTGGGTAGGATTCCGGTGCTCTCTCATGTCCATCTGTGGGGTCCAAAGGGTACTGGATGCCATCTGTTGGTCTTCCATTTGTCTATCAGGTCCTGTGGGTGTGTTCAAGATGTGAAAAACCTGTTCATTCCTACCACCAGCATTGCCAGCCTGAAGATTCAGATTGTTGCTGTCACTGTAATTATTGTTGGCATTACTGGCATCACAATTATTGTTGTTGGTATTATTGGTGATAAATGTAGGTGTCTGTGTTACTGTGCTGCTGGCTTTCCTGTTAAAACGTCTCCTGTAGATCGACTGTCATTTTCCACCTCCCCTTCTGGACCTATGCTTCGTGAGATGCTGTGTATCATCTTTGTCCATTTGATCTCTGTTCATTTTCTGAATCTTTCTCTCTTGGATGGACTTCTGATAATTGAGAACCTTCTCTGTCACATTCTGAAATTTCTGTTTGTGATCTGCCTCCCACTTACGTTCAGTCTCAAGAGTCTGAATCATTTCCTTTGTGGTGTCTTGTTTTTCTTTGTTGTGTTTGATAAGTATGTCTATTAGTTTGAAACTATCTTCCTCAGGAATATCAGCCCATTCCTGGGCTAGTTCTTCACGCACTTTGTTTCATATTAACTTTTTATTAAGTCTTAGTCCTCTTCTTGTCACAGACCTGATGAAGGCTTTATTGTATTAGTTAGCCGAAAGCGATTTTAGTAAAAAATCAGTCTTTTTATATGTAGGGTATGCTTTTCTTAATACCTGATTTTGGAACATGGGCTGCAAATAGATAGGTAGTGTTTTCCTTAACTAGGATTTTGATTGGTCTAATCAGTAGTAGTAGTGTGTTTGGGTGAGTACTTGTTGTTTTTAAATGCACTTTTATGGCCCTGTTTATATTGTTTGCATGGAATAGGCTGGTTTAAAATTAAACAATACATATATTTTCCACACCTATTTCTATGTATAAAAGCTGATATGTTTAACATTGTAAAGTATTTCTGATTTTTTTTGTTACTGAGGATCGCTTATTTGTGACGAATAAAAGCTTGTTGCTTTGGAACACTACCTGGATTTTAATTACAGCATATAGTACAACAGTGTTCTTATTTATGGTGTGTGGGACACTTAGTTATTATTATTTATTTACATTTGTTTACCGGGTAGTGTCCGACTGGGCCAGATAGCCCATTCTTAGTGGGGACCCGGAGAGATGAGCTCCAAAGCCAGAAGTTAACAGAACATGTAAAGCATATACAATAAATGACAGAGACAAAAGAATTACAGAGGTTTAGGATTAAAAAAAACAATAACGCTAATTCAAAATATTCAGTTACATAAAGTGTAAAAATGCATGCAATAATACATAATAACAAAAAGCAACAAGTAGATGAATGCAACAAGTAGAATGATTTTTTTTTTGTCTCTCTCTCTCTCTCTCTCTCTCTCTACTAGAGAACCTGAGATCGGAAAGTATGAATAGTATAGTTTTAACAATAGGTAAAGAGATTAATTGAATAACAGTATTTTATTTATTTTTATTTTTATTTTACTTTACATTTGTTGACCGGGCTAGTCTGGTTGGATACATGTCCATTTTCAGCAGAGGCCCGAGGAGAAAAGCTCCACTATATACTGGTACATTACATAAAATACATTACTATAAGATACAACTTATAAGGATTAATGAACTAATTGAATGTAGGATATTAACAATACAGAAGCATTTTTACAGAAATGTACAGTTCTTAAATTACATCATTTTTACAGAATATGTATAATACTTAAAATACTAAATACTGAGTAGAATTCCTAATCCCATGTTATTAGGAAAAGCAGGAGTAGTAATTTTGAAAAGAAAGAAAGAAAGAGGTAGCACATACAAAGGTCTATACTATATAGTATTGACAGTTATGATAATACATTTGTGCCAGGGCACCAGTTCTAAGAAATAGAATTGCACAGCAGGGAGCAAAGTGTAGGTTTAAGTGAGAGGGTAGATGACAGGATCCAGAGGTGTATTGAGTAAAGAGAAGAGATGTTAGAGGAAAAGTAATATCTAAGTGGATATAAGGTGAGCTACAGAGGAGGAGTGATACAAGTAGTAGAGACAAGTGGAGAAAGTAATGGAGAGAGTTGTAAAGAGAGTTGGGTACTGAAGTCAGTCAAGATTAGAGCAAGGGCATAGCCAGTTGGATTTGAAATGGTACCTTAGTTGTTTCTTGAAAAGTTTTGATGAGCCTAGGGAGGTCAGTTCTATGGGAAGTTTATTCCAGTAAGAGCCAACAACATTTGTAAACAAGGAGTCGCCAGCTTTATTGTGTGATTTGAGAGTAGTGACTAGCAGTTTGTTTGCTGAGCAGAGGGAAGTAAGATTCTTGTAGGGGGTGACAAGGTTATTAAGTATTGGTATATTATTAGGGTAATGGAGAATTTTATAGGTGATAACTAACTGGTGGAGGAGAATTAGATTTTGAAGTTCAAGCCAGCCGAGTTTTTTGAGATTATCACAATGATGGGTACGAAATGGGGAACCTGTGGCAAATCTGGCAATGTTATGGTAGGTTGTGGCAAGTTTCTGAAGGTTTGATTTTGAAAGGTTGATAAAGGATGGGGAGGCATACAGTAATGTAGAGATGAGATGAGTTTGGGCTGAGGATTGTCCAACTAGTTGGACAAGTAGGTCAAGAGGTTATCTGGGGAGAGTACAGGAGCAAAGTTAGTGTTTAGTAAGGTGTTCTTTTAGGAGTAGTTTGAATTTGTGTCTGTCTGGGTTTAGCAGGATGTGTTGGGGAGAGAGTTCCAGGTTTTGGCTATTTTATTGGAGTAGAAGGAGTCTCCATACTTGTTGTGAGATTTGATTACTTTTAGTATTAGTTTGTCAGATGATATGAGGGTTCTTGAGTTGGTGTTTAGTTGGACAAGGTTCAAGAGAGCAAGGCAATTGTTGGGTTTGTATTTGACACTATGGGTGGTGGTAAGTTGGCTGAGTGATATTAGGCTAAATAGTTAGACCCAGTTGAATTGCTGAAGGGCATAACAGTGATAGGTTTTATGGGGCATGTTTATGGCAAACTTAGCTATTTTGTTATAACAGACTTCTAGGTTGTTTAAGTCTGTTTTGTGCAGATTGATAAGGATTTAGGAACAGTAGAGTTGGGTGGATAGTAGGTGGGATCTGGCTGTGGCTAGTCTAGCATTGCTGGTGAGGAGTGGTTTATGAACCGTGTTTGGAGTGAACATTTTTGATTGTTGCAGATATATGTTTGTCGAATTTTAGGCAATCATCTATTGTTACTACTAGAGGTTTTGTATGGATGACTGGTTTGATTTTTGTGCCATTAGAGGAGTAGATAGTAATTGGAGGTGGGTTATTTTTGGTTCTGTTTTTACCAAAAATTATCAGTTTGGTTTTATTTGGGTTGAGTATTAGCTGGTAGGGGCAGCCACGGTGGTGCAGTGGTTAGTGTTGCCACCTCACATTAAGAGGTTCTCTGGTTCGATTCTCGGCTGGGGTGCCTTCTGTGCGGAGTCTGCATGTCCTCCCTGTGGTTGTGTGGGTTTCCTCCAGGTTCTCCAGTTTCCTCCCACATCCAAAAGACATGCAGTAGGTGGACTGGACACTCTAAATTGGCCCTAGGTGTGAGTGTTTGCGTGTGTGTGGCTTCTGTGGAAGGTTGGGTGCTGGGCTGACAACTCGACACCGTAAAACTCCACTGCTAATCATGAGCGGACAGATGATCCACTGTGGCAACCCCTAACCAGGAAAAGCCAAAAGAAGAAGATTAGTTGGTAGTTGGAGCGATAGTTTTCGATGTCTTGGAGAACTTTCTGAGTTTCTACTTGCAGTTCCTGGGGTGTGGTGGCAGAACAGATATTGGAGGTGTTGTCAGCGTATTATATTATGGAGTCAAGTTGAGTGGAGCTAGTGAGGCTATTGGTAAATATGATAAATAGTAGAGGTCCAAGGATGGACCCTTGGAGTAGTCTGAGAGAGACTGGTAATGGGGGGAGAGTTTGTTTTCCCATTAGGTTGATTGTTAGTGGTTTGATAGGTAGCTGTGAAACCAGGTTAGGGATGCTGTCCTGAGGTTGTATGTTGCTAGCTTGTTAAGAAGAATTTGGTGTGATACCATGCTGAAAGCTTTGGACATGTTGAGAAAGACAGATGTAACTGGTTGGCCTTCATTTTTTAGGTGGTTTAGAGTGTTAGTGAAAGCTGAGAGGGCAGTATTGGTGCTGTGTTTGGGACAGAAACCATGTGGTGAGTTAGACAGAAGGTTGTTCTACAGGAAGAAGTCAAGGAGGTGCTGGTGAATGCACTTTTCTAAGATTTTGGCAAGAGGGGAGAGAATGGCTATGGGACAGTAGTAAGACAAGTCAGTAGATGGGCCACCTTTATGAAGGGGGATGCTATGTGAGATTTTCCAGAGGAGGTGGACGTATTGTTCAGTGATGTAATGGTTGATTATTATGGATACAGGGTAGGCGATTGAGTTGACTGCTAGTTTTAGAAGTTCATTGGGGAGGTGATCATCAGCAAGTGAACTGGATTTTAGCTTGTTAAGGAGCTTTTTTATATAGCTAGTTTGAATGGGCTTAAAATGGAATGAGTTGGGGTTGGAAGCCGTGGGGATGGGTACTGTTAGGGCTGTGTTAGTATTGTTACCAACGAGGGAAAATATAGTGTTAATAAAGTTTGTGATGAATTGCGTTGCTATACTGTCTGAAGAACTGCTTGCAGAGGATGCTGGTGTTGTGGGTTTCCCAGGGTTTAGGAGAGAGTTAATACTTTTCCAGAATGTTTGTGGATTGTTGTGATATTTTTGTTGGGAAGTCTGAAAGTAGAATTTCTTGTCCTGTTTTACTTGTTTCTTACCCCGATTTCTTAAATGCTGATAAGAAGTGAGGAACTCCTTGTTTTTGGTATTTTGGTAATGTAACCAGGCCCTGTTCCTTAGTTTGAGTAGTGATTTAGTTTCTTTTGTGAGCCAAGGTAGTTGTTTAGGTGAGGTACTTATTTTTCTTATGGGTGCTAAGTTACTTAATATGTCAAGGAATGTATCGTTAAAGTACTGTACAGCAAGGTCTAACTGGAGGTGCTTTAAAGGTGACCAGTCACATTGTTGTAGTAAAGAGTTGAACATAGAGATGGATTTTTTTTTTTTTGCTGTGAATGTAATGGAAAGTGGTGTTGTTAGGTGTGTGAGCATACAAACAAATACTAAAACGAAAACAAACTTAGAACCAAAAGGCGTATAAGAAACCAATAAAAACCAATGGAGCTGGCAACTTGATAAAACAATTTTACTTAGCGCTTTCGGTAAAAACAATGCTTCACCTTCTTCAGATAAAAAAATAAAGAATCAATTAAGACTGTTTAAATAGTCTTCAACATAATAGCTAACAAGTTGGTAAAAAATTCAATTAACCAGTTAGACTGCTAACCTTTAAAAAAAAAAAAAACACAGAACCTGTCATACGATGGTACCATCTTAAGACTAAACAGCTTTTTAAATCTTTTTAGAAAAGTCAGTTTGAAAAAATATATATATAATGTGTATAATAATAGTTCTAAAAAGGTAATTTTAAATCACAGCTTCAAGAAACCTCGAGGTCACAAATATAAATGTGACCAATAAACAAACCTTGCATATTCAAACTAGATTGTTATAGTATATCTTTAGTCTTAAGAGGGTACCATTGTGTGACAGGTTCTGTGTTTTTTTTTTTTTTTTTTTAAAGTTTAGCAGTCTAACTGGTTAATTGAATGATTTACCAACTTGTTAGCTATTATGCTGAAGACTATTTAAACAGTCTTAATTAATTCTTTATTTTTAATCTGAAGAAGGTGAAGCATTTATTTTACCGAAAGCGCTAAGTAAAATTGTTTTATCAAGTTGCCGGCTCCGTTGGTTTTTATTGGTTTCTTATACGCCTTTTGGTTCTAGGTGTGTGAGCATGTTTACTAAGAAGAAAGGTTGGGTAGTGATCACTGAGAGAGTCTGCAAGGCAGCCTGCTTGGTAACCTTGGCTGGGTTTATTAGTTAGTATCCAGTGTAGTCGAGATTGTTTTTTGGTATGTTTATCTATGTGTGTGGGAGAGTTAATGATTTTTGAATAAGTTATTGAGGTTAATGAAGTTAGATGGGCTATCAGAGGAACATGTAAGCCAATCAAGGTTAAAGTCACCTAATATTATTGTCTCCTGCATGAAGTTAGTGGATGCCCAGTAGAGAAGGTTTTCTATGAGGGGTAGGTTTTGACCAGGGGGAAGGTGAATGGCTACGATTATAATTTTTTTATGGTGGGTCGATGTATAGGTGTGCAGTTAGTAATTCTAAGCTGGGGAAGTCAGGGGGGAGAAGTTTAGTGGGGTCAGTTTGAGGGAGTCTTTAAACATGATTGCAATACCGCTATCATGTTTGTTGGGTCTATCAGGTCTAAGGATGCTGTAGCCCTTTGCTACAATTTTGTTATCTTTTATATGGGGTTTTATGTTGGTTGGAATTCACTTATCTTGTTGGTAATACTTCTGAGATTGAAGTTAGTGATGAGGAGGTCAGAGTTGTTTTTATTTGTAAATGTAGTGTTAAGAAAGGATTTACAGATGAGTTGCTTAGCTGAGTTTAGAGAAATAAGGAGGGGGGGGTTGTATACCAGAAGGGTGGATGCACTTGGGATCTGAGTTGGGATGGATGTCATCCTGGAGATTGAGTTGAGTTAGAGAATGTAGTAATATGAGTATAAGTTTAGTTATGTGTTTGTGTTGTTTGTAAGAAGAGAGCACTGGGGATGGGTGATGGATATATTTCATAGAGTAGAGCAGTGTGCAAGAGATGTTATATAGTTGTGGAGTAATGAGATGGTTTATGCAGGACTGAGTCTGTAGAAAATGTAAAGGAAGTGTAGAGGAGTGGTGATGTATTGAGGTAGGAAATGGTTTGGTGGCATATGTAGAGAAGGGAGAGTAGCACAAGTGTTGTGGTTATTTATGTATTTATTTATTTGACATTTATTAATCGGGTTAGTCCAACTGGGCAGCAGAGACATTTTTTCAGTGGAAACCAAAGGGGAAAAGCTCCACAGATAAACAAATACAAAAACAAAAACATCATACAATATTAACATACATGTGTACATACACAGGAGAAACAGAATGCAACTTATAAATTAATATGTTAGAATATAAGAGCAATATTGAGGGTTTAAACAGCCATGGTACATATTAAGTATACAAAATATAATATAAAAAGTTAGATTCTATTTAACAATTACCATCAGAGAGAAATTCAAGGTTGGCAGAATATCATAAAGACCTTAAATGAATAGTTATGGTAAAGTGTGTGAGCTGAGAGGGGAAGGGGAAGAGGAGAGGGAGTAGTTTAGGTGGGAGTGGGACACGGACAGGTCCAGGAATTAGTAAATAAGGCCTTTAGAAGTTTTTGAAGTTAAGGAAATTGCCATTTGTTCTTAGAGAAAGAGGAAGTTTGTTCCAGACATTGGCAACGGAGTGGCTGTATAAAAGTTTGCCAATATTTTATTTGGTTTGTTGATGTCTAAGCGGTGTAAGCCTCTGCTACATAGGTTACATTTAGGAGAGTAGAGAGTGATGAGGTCTGTGAGGGGCAGGATAGCGGGAGGATTGATTGAAGATAGTGTGTGTGAGGTGGAGTTGGGGAAGAAGGAGCTGGTTATGTAGCTCAAGTCATTGTAGGTTTTTAAAGCTATGCAATTGTTAGAGTGATAGGGAAGGTTGGCAGTGAATCTGGCTATTTTGTTGATGGTTTCAAGTTTAGATAATAGATTGGATTGAATACTGGTGAGAATAGAGGCTGCATAAAGTAAGGTTGGGAGAAGGAAAGTCTGTGTTAGAGAATGTTTGGCATTAATAGTGAGATATTTTTTAGGTCTGTATAAGAGACCAAGTTTTTGGTGGGTCTTTTTGATGGCTTGCTGAATATGTATGCCAAACTTTAGTTGGTCATCTATGATTACACACAGAAATTTAATATGTGGTTCAACAGAGATAAGTGTATTATTAAGAGAAGATACTATGAAGGTATTTTTATGTTGCTGTAGTGATTTGGGGAGGAAGAGTAGAAGCTTTTTTTTTTAGGATTGAGAAGTTGTTGATTATTGGTCAGCCATTTTTTGACTGAAAGGAGGGAATCTTGAGTAAGAGCAAGGAGGTGGGGAAGGTTATCAGAGCACGAGTTAATAGTGGAGTCATCTGCGTATTGTATTAGTGAGGAGTTTGGACAGGAGGTGTGAAGGTTATTTGTAAATATATTCAAAAGGACAGGTCCAAATATTGACCCTTGGGGGACTCCTGTTTGGACTGGGAGGAAGGGGGAGGAAACGAAAAGCCATTTGACAGACTGGAATCTGTTAGAGAGGTAACTGGAGAACCATAGTATAGTAGAAGAGGAGAGGTTAAGGGAAGAAAGTTTTGAGAGCAGTAGGTTATGGGAAAAAGTGTCAAAGGCTTTAGATAGGTCAAGGAAGAGGCATGAGACTAGTTTGTTATTGTCCTGTGCTTTGGTGATATTATCTGTAAATGAAATGAGAGGTGTAGATGTGCTATGGTGAGGATGGAAACTGTGTTGGTTGGGAGTTAACAGGTTGTCTTGTATGATGTGCTTGAGAAGTTGGTTATGAATATATTTTTTTAGAATTATGGATAAGGGGAAAGTATGGCACTAGGTCTGTAGTTGATTGGTTCAGTTGAAATGCCACCTTTGTGGAGGGGTATGACATGGGATTTTTTTCCAGATGTCAGGGACTGTGTTCTCTTGAATTGACCTGTTTATTAATGTGGAGACTGGATGTGCAACAAAGTTATCTGCAAGTTTAGGGAATAGAGGAGGTAAGTTGTCAGCAGAGGGGGTGCAGGTTTTCAGTTTGCTAAGAAGAGATTTGATGTATGCAGTAGGGACAGGTTTAAGACAAAACTGAGTGGATTTGGTATAGAGCTGATGAAGAAGGAATTAAGAAAGGAGGCAGTGTCAGTTGGTGAGCTGTTAGGACAGGGGCTGGGGGTAGAATGGTTGCCTGGATGTAAGAGTTTGTTGATACTATTCCAAAACATTTTTGTGTTGGAGTTGGGGTTATCTAGTATTTTTTAATAGTATTGTTTTTTGTCCAGATCAACTTGTTTCTTGGTTAGGTTCCTAACTTTATAGGTTTGGAGATGTCAATGAGAGTTTGTTTTTTTTCCAGGTTTTCCAGGTGCTGCCTCATTTAAGCATTAGTTTACAGGTAGATTGGGTTAACCATGGAGCATATTTTGTTTTTGTTCTTATTTTTCTAGTGAAGGCTTAGGAGTTTAGGATATTCAGGAAGGTGTTGCTAAATTTGGAGACAGCCTCATTGAGAGTGAGGGTGTATAGAAAGGACCATTTAATAGAAAAGAGAAGATTATTGAAGGTATCTGGACAGAAATTAGAGAGATTATGGCTGTCTTTTTATTCATGAGGTCTTAGCAGATGAGGTGAGTGTTGTAACACATGGGTAGGGAGATGGTCACTGAGAGAGTCAGGCAGAGTGGTGGCATTGTGATACAGATTTGGGTTAGAGGTGAGGATCTGGTCAAGGGTAGTGCTGTTATTTGTGTGTTTATTGATATGGGTGGGAGCGATGATGAGTTGAGAGAATCCAAAGAGATTGATGCCAGTATTGGGAGAGTAAGAATTATGGGAGTTCCAGTCAATATTGACATCATCTAGGATGATAGTCTCATAAGAGATATTTTGAGATGCCCAAGAGAGAAAATGTTCAAGGGTAGGGATGTTGTTGCCAGGTGGGATATAAATTGTTACTATGGCTAGGTTTTTGTGATTATTTAATTTACAGTTAACAATAAGAATATTAGCTGGATGGAAATTGGGAGGAGATGTAGGTAGAGAATAGAGAGAAAGTTTGTCAGAGTATACAATAGCTACACCACCACCTTGTTTCTTATGTCAATCAAGGCGGAGGATGTTCTAACCGTGGGGGGGGGGATTTCAGAGTCTGTAATATGGGGTTGTAACCATGTTTCTGAGAGGGTGAGAATGTCAGAGTTGTAAGAAGAGATAAGGGGATGGAAAAAAGTAACTTTGTTAGCAATGCTTTAAATATTGAGGGAGAGTATTTTCAAGGTTTTGGGATGTGAGGTTGAGGAGTTTGGATAGGGGGTATAGGGGACCGAGGAGAGATAATGGTCAGGTAATGTAGAGGAGGTGTTAGAGGGGAAGGATGGGTACCTGTGTTTGGGTTGGAGGGTGGGCCAGGGTTGGGGTGAATATTACTGGCCAGCAGAAGGCTTGGAAAGGAGGGTTTGTATGCTGTGGTAAGGGGGCTGTAGAAGAGAAGTTTGGGCTTAGGTTTTGTGGGGGGAGAGGGAGGGAGAAGTATTTTAAATTTATATAAGAGAGTTTGACAGTGAGTAAACAGTGAGGGAGCTATTGAGAAGTTTATAGAGGTTAGTGGATCATAGTGATTGGGGGAGATAGTAGGAGAAGAGTGGGGGTGGTGGTAATGGGAGTGATAGGAGGTGGAGTAGGAAAGAGTGAGTAGGAGGGACTTAAGTAGGATGAGTGACATATCGTATGTTGAGTGAAAGAAGTGAGGGTAGTTAAGAGTTAATTAGAGTAATAGGGTGGAGGAGGTAGTTTTGAGTGACTGGATAGCTAGGAATGCCTGGAAGAAGAAAAGTGAGTGGTTGTGGGGGGGGGGGTGATCTAATAGGAAACTAAGTTGGTAGTGGTGTGGATGGAATTATGTGAAACTCTTTAAGGGAAAATAACTTAGGGGTGTAAGTGGGGGGAAATTGTTTAGAAAGAGCGAGTGGTAGGGGAAAGTAGAGTTGGGGGAGGGGTTTACAGCAAGGTATGGTTAAGTATGGATTGTATTATTTGGAGGGGAAAGTAATGAATGTTACTGATGCTAGTGGTGAGTTGGTGATTACTGGTTTACAGTCACTTCTTAAAACTTTGACCACTGAATAAAATTAATAAACTTAAAACTGATAATAAATTCACTTCCTTTTTCATGCAGTAGTCTGGAAGAGCAGCAAAGAATGTTTATCCTCTCCATATTACTTACATTATTCTTATGGATGATGCTATTAACTTTGCAGTATATAATGAAAACTGGTTGCATGTAAGCCGAAGTATATAACATACTACAATATTCTAGTGCACTGTGTGCAGAACATTTCTTATAGCCTTGATAACAAAGGAAAATTAATAAACGTAATACTGCTAATAAATTAATCTTCCTTCTTACACAGTTGTCCTGGAAAACCAAATCACAGTACTACTTGTTTCCTACGTAATACTTGCAATATTCTTATAGATGACACTATTAAACTCACATTATGAAGTGCAGCCCTACATATATTATAATTGATTATATAGTTAGACAAACTAAAGGCAATTATAAGTGAATAGGTTCATAGTTTTTTTGACCAATGGCAGGCCCTGAGGCTACTGAGAAATACTGACACCTTGAAATAAGGATTTAAGGTTTTGTTGTCCATTCAGCATCCAAACTAGTTTTAAATGTTGCCACAGTGGTCGATTTTTCTATTTTTAAGTAGTTTATTCCAGATTTTTGGAATCATTTCAGTTATGAAATTGTTTTGCTTAGTTGTTTTATTGAAGTTCATAAAAAATTCCAAGTTATCATGCCTAAACTTGATAGAATTTGAATATAAATCTAAGTTCAAATGTGCAATCTTCAGTTGCTTTGCTCTGAACATTTCTATATCTGAGCATATATATATATATATATATATATATATATATATATATATATATATGGATTCACTTTAGAAGCTTGAAATACTGAAATCTCGAATTTCAGTATCTTGAGTCCAAGAAATGGAATCCAAAAAACAACAAAAACTAAAAACCATTGAATTCAAAACCTTGAAGTTTTGAATTTCGTGGTTTTACTGCACACACACACACACACACACACACACACTCACACACACACACACACACACACACGCACACACGCACACACACACACACACACACACACACACACACACACACACACACACACACACAATCACTCTACTACATGAAACCAGGGGGGCAAGCTCCCCTGCATCCCCCATGTGGGGGGCTGTGCCCCCCCACCCCCCTACTTAAATATTCTCACTCTGAATTCGCACTACATACAAACACACACAAAACGCCACCACACAAGCTACATTCTCTTCGCACACACACATCACAGCAACAAAACACACTGACACACACCATAGCCCCTACCCAAACCCCTTAACACACACACTTACCTGAATACATCACCATAGCGGAACTTTAGAAGCGTGAAATTTAAAACCTCTGGTATTCG